>NC_063191.1:25018301-25050801 GCF_017589495.1 Alosa alosa
GTGCACATATGAACAGTCAAGAGAGGTAGATTCTTTATTGTCTCCAGGGATAACCATTATAACACTTCATTCAAGTGAGTGAGAAAAATACATGAAGAGTAGTAACTGTTGTTGTCATTGCTGTGATGGTTGTGGTTGCCATGACTACTGTAAAACATTTGTATGGCATTATGTTTGAAAAGGCATTCAATTGGGTCGAACAGTGAAGGGTGATGGGGGCAACTGACCAGTAAGAGCAGATAAAATTACCACATGACAAACCAAAATCACCTTAGAAAGTCCCTTGGACCCCCTGGTCTCTAAGATAAGATATTGTGTTATCTTCTTATCTTGTGTTTCGGTGGATCGGGTTATGTGTTTAGGCGGCTTGGCAAAGGGATGTTGTTATGATACGGTTGATTGATGAGAACTGAGAAGTCTAATTTATGATTTGTGTACTGAAGCTTACAGTAGCTCAATATCCGTATAACACACAGACCATTTTGGACGAAACTCCTTCAGTCCAAAACCTGAATAGACATATTATACAGAGTTAGTGTGGTCACAGTAACAAGTGAAGTCACTCTGTACCACATGAAATTATGTTTAGCAGCTCATAATAGCTTACCTGCCATTTCTCAGGTGTATCTTTAATTACCATATTTCTTGACATGACACAAACGGTGACATCTCAGTGTGGCTTTTAAAGGTATTTTCACAGACTTGTCTAGACGTCCTTTACCTCAAATAGGAATACAAGGAAGGATTTGCCATTTGTTATGGTAATATTGTGTAGGCTATTATTATGGCATCACCATGGAGCCTACTATGCTCCTTTTAGGGAAATAAAGTGACATAATGACAGCGCTCTGCCCTGTGAGTTGAGTGGCAGTGCTGGACGGCCCTAACTTGTGAGTGTGTTGCAGGTATCTGGCGTTGCGCCTCTCTGAGCTGTGAGCACCGCTGTCACAAGTCCCCCGAGGGGGGCACCTGCACCTGCCCCGCCGGATACGTGGTCAGCAGCAACGACAGCCGCTCCTGCATCGGTAAAGCTCCCTCTCCTCCCATCTGCCATTTCACCTACAAATACAACACTGGGAGAATTGTCTGTCTAATTATAGGCCCCCTGTGTGTGTGTATGTGCATGTATGTGCATGCAGATCTTTCTTTTTTTGTATGAATGTTCTAACATATTGGGTAAATGTATCTCCCTCACTGTCTCTCTTTTTCTCTCTCTCTCTCTCTCTCTCTCTCTGTCCTTCCCTCCATCTCCTGGGTGCCAGACTTTGACGACTGTAAGATGTGGGGTGTGTGTGACCAGCTGTGTGAGGACAGGATGGGCACCCACCGCTGCAGCTGCCAGGAGGGCTACGTGCTGGAGCAGCACCGCCACTGTCGAGCCAGCACCTCCTGTGAGTCCGCCCGCCCGCCCGCCGCCCGCCTGTCACTCTGTCACTCAGCAGCCAACACTCACACTCCCCCGGACCACCACCAGCACCAGCACCACCACCTCCTCCACCCCCACCCCCACCCCCTTGCTTACACAAACAGACCTCCTCCACCACCACCACCACCCCCCTCCTTTCCCTGCCCACTGGTGCTTTGTTGCGGGCTGAATGTTATTTCAGCCAGTCGTTTGCTTATGCAGAGCGGAATATGGCCCAGGACCAAGAGACGGGTCCCCCGACTGTGCCCCTCAGGCCAAGTCAGTGGTGCCCCCAAAGCCCTAATTACGACAGTAGCTCATACGGAATTAGTCATCTGTGATCTCTCAATTATTTTGCTCTGTGGGTTGAATTCTGTTCTTCAATTAGTATATGGAAATCAGAGAATGACTACAGGCTTACAGATATTCCTTTTTCGCTACATGTTTGTCTTTGAAGGTTAAATGAATTTGTTTTTTCATTTGAAATATGCATTACGATTGCAGATATATTTTCTCTCTGTAAAATGTGATATCAAGATTCACTCTTTTTTTACTAAAGTATGTATTGTGTGAATGCTGGACATGGCTTCCTCTTGTCCTGACTGACTGCTGGGTGCTGTTGTGCAGCTGGTGCTCCCTCCCTGGTCTTCTCCAACGGCCGAGACCTGCTGATTGGGGACACCCACGGGAACAACCTGAGGACTCTGGTCGCCTCCCAGAACAGAGGGGTGGCTGTCGGAGTGGACTTCCACTATCAGAGCCAGCGCATCTTCTGGACTGACACCATTCAGAATAAGGTGTGTAATCAACTGGGCAGCGGGGAGTTTTGTACAAACCTGACCGGCAATCAATCAAAATATTATAAGGAAATCAAATTTTGAAACCTCCCTGTTAATAAAGGTAGATGAAAACTATCACTCATTCCAAGAATACACAGTGTTCTATCTCTCACTAGTGTGAGATAAAATTCCAGAGCATCCCAAAACAAGGATAGCGTCTCCACAGATATTCCAGGAAGCCCATCTGGAGGAGCTATCGGTGCTCCACTTTGTTTGTTGATAAGGCGAGCGTTTCATTCTGCAGGTTCATCCCCTTGACATGGACTAATGCTGCTCTCCCCCACACTGCACCAGTCTCCCTCAGCTCGGCAGTTACCTTGCCTCAGAGGGCAGCATGCCTTGGCTCCACTCCCATGTAGAGCCAGCCTGTCAAAAGTCTGCCTGTCAGTCCCATTTATTAACTCTTCAACAGGCCCTCCCGCCCCACTCCACTCCCCTCCACTCCCCTCCCACCCAAATAACCTAGTAATAGTGTTCAGGATAAACAAGCTGGCCATTTGTCCGTGTGGTTAAGCAGCGGAGGAAGCTGGCCCCCCACGTTGGATGGGGGGAATTCTTTGACTGATGCATCTAGATACCGCTAATGCTGTAATAATGGGAGCGCTGGGAGTTTGACGCTCTTGGCTGCTCTATGGGTTGAATCCCAGCCACGGGGGCTGAAAAGCCAGGACATACCAGCAACTGACCGGGTATCTGCGATCTGCCACCAACACCACTACTGAATGTCATAGGTCGTTAAAGTTAAGGGGTCCACAAACACAGTCTGGGAATGTTGCCTGGGAGGTTGCATTTCCCCATCTTAAATTTCGTTGGAACAGGTCAGCTGAAAAATCCTACTCTCGATTTGTGTCAGAGTTTGGTTTTCAAGGAAGGCCCAAGGGCGCAAAGAACCAAGAGTGGACGATGCTACAGTAAATGATTGTGCCGTAGAAGATAGTGCCATCTTGAAATATCTTGGAGGACAATTTCACAACACTTCCAAAGGAGATACCATTACATCCGTAATGACAGACAAGATCAGTTACCACAATGTCCTGGTTGTTACCATGAGTAAATGTTCCTTTATTTCAATTACATGTTCAAATGTTTCACTAGTGACCCATATACAGCAGTAGCCCTACTAACTAATCTCCTTACAAGGATGCCTACTCTTTTGCTTGCCAGGTGTTTTCAGTGAAAATGGACGGTTCAGACCTACAGGTGGTCTTAAATATATCAGTTGACTACCCCGAGAACCTGGCTGTGGACTGGGTGAACAATAAACTGTATGTGGTGGAGGCCAGTGTCAACAGGATCGACATGCTGGACTTCGACGGGAGCAACCGCGTGACCCTGATCGCGGAGAATCTGGGAAACCCTAGAGGCCTGGCAGTGGACCCTACAGTCGGGTGAGTGAGTGTGTGTGTGTGTGTGTGTGTGTGGCGGGGTGAAAGAGGGCGAGAATGTGTGAGGGTAGGGGGGGATCTGCCCGTGTCCCCTATCTCATCATGGTCTCGTTCCAGCAAGCCAGACTCAAGAGAGCATGACACCAGCAGATAGTCTCCCAAGTATTAGCTGTATGTAATAAAAAGGATGAGACCAATTGAAATCCAATCGTCAGGCACGGCCAGGTGGCCAGGCGGTATATGGGCAAGTGATAATGAACATACATAGCGATGTAGCTCTTTGACACTGCTTTTTTCCCCTTCCCCTGTTTCAATGAACCTCGGATAAGAATCTGTGGGTTGAGTATTTGATTTCAGTTACACTATAGCTTAACCGCCCAGGTTGTGAGGGGTCGCATACTGTTGATACTGTTCATTCCTTTGAATCAGATTGACCGAGGGGCATTGGCAGCAGAGTAATGAGATCTCTGGGGTCTGTGCTATAGGTTCATGTTCTTCTCCGACTGGGACTCTTTGAATGGGGAGCCTGGACTGGAGAGGGCCTACATGGACGGGACTAACCGGTACGGCATCATCAGATCCAAGCTGGGCTGGCCCTCGGGGATCACTCTGGACATCGAGGCCAAAAGACTCTATTGGGTGGACAGCCGCTATGACTACATCGAAACCACCACCTACGATGGTCTGCACAGGTATGCATACATTATTGCATTTCAGATCAAATGTGCATCATATAATGATTTAAATCATTTATTTAAAGTCCAGCCCACGGACCTGTTTGGTTACGGTATGAGTAACTGCTGGGTTTTGCTTTGCTTGACCCAACTGCACTGTGTTCCCCTGCCAGAAAAACAGTGGTGCATGGAGGCTCCATCATTCCACACCCGTTTGCCATCAGCCTGTTTGAGAGTACCGTCTACTACACCGACTGGACCAAGATGGCTGTCATGAAAGCGAATAAGTTCAGCGACACCAGTCCGCAAGTGGTGTACACCACGGCCCAGACGCCTCGTGGAGTGGCAGTCATTCACCCACACAGACAGCCAAATGGTAAGCCAGGTAAGCCAGACACCAGGCACAGCCAAATGGTAAGCCAGACACCAGGCATCGCTCTCCTCCTTAATGGGCCGTTGAAATGCGTTTAGTTCCATGAGTTAAAAAAATATTTTTTTGTAGATAGCATTCCCATATAGATTTTATGGCACAAGTGGATGCCAATTGAAAATAAATACATGTCTTTCCTACTAGCAGCTTAGTACTATGGAATGTTTTGGTGCAGAGAAAAAACCCTACAGAAATGTGATAACAGCTTGACATTGCCAAACATGTCACCGAAATGCATCAGTTAGCAGCTAGTTAGCCTTTGCCAATGCTATCTGTGCTACTCTTGATGTTTGCGGCAAATCTGTTGTCCATAATGACTTTTTAAGTCCATACTGACTGGTCAAGATGTGTTGTGGGGTGCCATTAGTCTATACTGGCTGTGTTTGTGTGTCTACAGTGAGCAACCCTTGTGGAGCAGACAGAGGTGGCTGTGAGCACATCTGTGTTCTGAGTCACAGGACAGATAATGGAGGTCTGGGCTATCGCTGCAAATGCCGAATGGGCTACGACCTCCATGCTGATGGCAAACGCTGTGTTGGTAAGTTCAGTCCTCAGGCTTTCCCTGGATTTTGTGTGTGTGGAATAAAAGAGGTTTGCAGTGTATATACTGTATGTTGCAATATATAATGCAATTGTATGCATGCAAAGCTTTATTTATTTTATGAAATTTGAACTGACAGCAATTATGAAATGATATTAGAGCCATTTTTAGTAGTGCTGATATAATAATGTCAATGCTAATAACGACAAACAAATGACTTGTTTGATATTCCCTTGTATTGCAGAATGTGGTATTTATTGCTTAGAGTGATTTCCTGATGGTATGCCATTGGTCAGACTGCATGTGGACATTTCCCTGTGTGTGTGTCTCAGTTGTTAGGCAGTTCCTGCTCTTCTCCAGTCAGCTGGCAGTGAGAGGGATCCCCTTTAACCTGTCTGCACAGGAGGACGTCATCCTGCCCATTACAGGCACCCCCTCCTACTTTGTCGGGGTGGACTTCAGTGCCGAGGATGACGCCATATTTTTCTCGGACACTGCCAAAGACATCATCTACAAGCAGAATGTGGACGGAACTGGTGAGATTGTTTTCCTTCTCTCCTCCAAATAAATAAATAAAAACACAGTAAATGCCCCACAATTCCCCAGCTCCCAAAGTACTGGGTCCCAGCTCAGCATTTCAAAAAGGAGGTTTCAAAATGCATGAGTTTACCTCCTTTGGTCTCCTAAAATAGCTATGGCTGCGACTCTTAATATGAGCTTATTGGGACTCTGGCAGCCGCCGTGTGTTTGTTCCTCCGTGTGGAGCGAGGCCGCTGAGTCCAGAGCCCGAGCATGTGATCCTCTGAGGTCAGAGCAGCACGGAATCATGGGAGTGTCTTATGGGGCAGGGTGACGTGGGGGGAAGGGTAAGCATGCAAAGGCTAAAGTGAGAAAGGTTCCTAATCACCTAATGCCCAGAGTCACCATGGCCTAGTCTAAAGAACACTGACCCACAAAGACGCATGTCGTTTCTATCTCAAGGAATAAAAGATATAGAGAGTTTTGGATATCTGGTTACAAACATACCTACACAGACACTGTGTTCAGAACCGCCAATCATTCAATACATAGTACACTACTGTATATAGTGAATATCTATACAGTATATTGTTCATTGACTATAGTGAATGAGTGGATATTCCAAACACAAAGATTCACAAGGATGAAATGACAGCAGTAATCTCGGCACCAGTCAATCCCAGAGAAACAGGAGAGCATGCAGTGTGTGTTTTTGTGTGCCTGTTTGGTGTGCAGTGTGTGTTTCTGTGTGCCTGTTTGGCGTGCAGTGTGTGTTTTTGTGTGCCTGTTTGGCGTGCAGTGTGTGTTTTTGTGTGCCTGTTTGTTGGTCTTGCCTGCATCTTGCCCCATGTGACCCAGCCTGGCTGTGTGTGTGAGTGTGCACAGGCTGCTCGGGACTAGATTCGGCCTGACAGTCTATTTGCTTAAGTCTTCCCACTTTCATCTCTGTATTAAAAATTGCGCCGAGTGCCTCCGCTTTGATCTGGACAGGCCGGGAGGTGCTGGCCGCCAACCGGGTGGACAGCGTGGAGGACCTGGCTTACGACTGGATTTCAAAGAACCTGTACTGGACCGACCCGCGCTACCGCAGCATCTCGGTCATGAAGCTGGCCGACAAGTCCAGACGGGCCATCGTCCGGAACCTCAACAACCCGCGGGCCATCGTGGTGCACCCAGTTGTGGGGTAAATGCTGCTAGGTTGGGATGTGGAGGGTGGGAAGGGGGGGCATTGGGTGAGGGAGGGGCAGTTACTTCAACAGTGATGGACAGTTATGTCCAAATGTAATGTATGCGTATGTGTTACTTACATTGAAGAACACATGCTATTTCTATAGGATAGTCCTGTGGTGCCTTGGAAACATATTAAGAAAATGAGTGTGAATCATTTACAATAACAGTATCCACAGGTGGTGGTGGTGTTGGGGTAGAGGAGTAGCGTAAGCTGAGGTAATCACTGGAGCCCCCAGATGTCGGCTGAGCTGACCTGTCAGCAGGGGGGTGGGTGATGGGGCTGCCAGAAACAAGACTCAAATCCCCTCCTTACTGTCCACTCCGCCGCCACCACACCAGGAAAAAGCCAACTGTGTACTTGGATCCAGTCACACCTCGAATAATACAAGAGGTGTCCATCTATCCCTGGATCCCTCCCGGCTTTGAACCCCAAATCTGATAAAAAGGGCTCTTTATTTAGCGCTGGTGGGACATTTCCAAGGGCTTCAAAGTCGTAAGGCCCCTGGGCCAAAGAGCCTAGATTAGTGCTGCATGAAGGCCGGTATTGTGACCAACACTAAGAACTTGGCTTAAATGGAAAAGCCCCATGGAGTGCTCAAAATACACTGTCTGTAGCAGTTCATAAACGCAACCATGCCGTTTCTTTCCTTCTATAGTGTTGTGCTCAAGCCAGATTTTCCATTATTTCTTGGCAAAATAAACTCAAATCAACATACATGATCTCAATGTGTCCTCTTTCTCTCTTGACAGATACATTTTCTGGACAGACTGGTACCGTCCGGCAAAGATTATGCGCGCCTGGTGTGACGGGTCACATGCCCTGTCAATTGTAAACACAACTCTTGGCTGGCCTAATGGCCTGGCCATCGACTGGAGGTGAGCCAAACCAATGGTCCCCAGCGCGCCACTGACGCGAAGCAACACCTGCACAATGCCCCATTCAGCCAGAGCCAGTGTTGCGGGGAAACATGCCCCTGTCATTTTTCATTCACCAAAGCAGCCCCACTACACTGAGTCACCGGTTGAGTTTTTATATATCCGATACAAGAAATGACCAACGCTGGACCTTGTGTATTTTGCTGTTGTTGTGCCTATTGTTTACACATCTGCCTGGCCTGTAAGCTCCTTACAGACATGAGCCTGCAGTAATCCTTTGCTCAACGCTGGCCCAAAGCTGACTCATGAGTCCTGTGTGTTCCCCCAGCTCTCAGCGCCTCTACTGGGTGGACGCCTTTTTCGACAAGATCGAGCACAGCTCGTTTGACGGGCAGGACCGGCAGTCCCTGGACCGCATCACCCAGATCTCCCATCCCTTTGGACTGACCATATTTGGAGGTCTGTTCTGGTGCTCTCACTGGCTCTGTGACAAGCGAAAAAGATAGAAAACTGCTGCAAATGTTCTGCAAAAGACAAAATCCACTCACTACTAAGCCTAATAGTTCTATTGTTTACAATCCAATGAAGTTGGGATCTTCTGCAGCTCAAGTAGCTTTAGAAGAACTACAGGCCCCCAGAGTGGTTGTTCCTCATAGCTAACGTCTGTCATAGTTTAATTATAACTCGCTAATCCTGTGTGGTGACAACGTCAGCAAACAATGCCCACTATTGATAAATAGCAGGCAATTACGCCTCCTCAAACCGCCAGTTCTGCTAATACCCCTAGTGGTGAGAGATAAAGGGTCTAATGTCAGAGTTAGTGCCCTGCACAGCCCCCACTGCACTCTGACCAATTCCTCTTCCCCCCTGGCCAGGTTATGCATACTTCACCGACTGGAGGCTGGGTGGGATCGTGCGAGTGCGCAAGACGGACGGGGGAGAGATGGTGGTTATCAGAAGGGGCATCAGTCGCATCATGCACGTCAAAGCTTTCAACTCCAACTCCCAGATTGGTGAGAGACGCTCCCGCAAAATTTGTGTGTGTGTGCGTGTGTGTGTATGTGTGTGTGTGTGTGTGTGGTGGTCAGGTTGTTTGATTTAAATCCCTTTTTTTACCCAAACATTCCTCCAGATTTCAGCACTACATTACTGAGACGGAGCAACATGCGTCCCACATCTAACACATCCCACATAAATGACATTTCTCTAATTCTTTTTTTTTTGCCCCCTCTCAGGTGGTAATTTCTGTAACAGACAGACCAACCCTAACGGGGACTGCAGCCATTTCTGTTTCCCGGCACCGGACTCCCAGCGGGTGTGCGGCTGCCCGTACGGCATGAAGCTGGGGCCCGACCAGCGGACGTGTGTGGACGACCCCACCAACGAGCCGCCCACGCTGCAGTGCGGCGCCAACTCCTTCTCCTGCACCAACGGGAAGTGTGTGCCCCAGAGCTACCACTGCGATGGCGTGGACGACTGCTATGACCAGAGCGACGAGGCCGGCTGCGGGACACACAGTAATACTCTACTATTTTTTTTTTGGTGAAGTGAACTCAATGGGGAACATGAAATGGATTGCATTGTCATTGTTTTTATTGTTCTCATACTTCAGAGTGAATGAAAATGCTGCTCATAATGGCAGTTTGATCCACATTGTGCAGCCTCAAGTAAACCATCAAGTAAATTAGAATAGTTTACTAAAGGCCTGTAATGAATTCATTTCTGCATATTGTACACTTTTACTGAATGGCTGCATGAGTTTGTTGGCCTTGTTGATGGCATTGCAGTGTTTCAGCTCTCTCACATTATTGACCATGTTGCAGACACCACCTGTTCACCCACGGCCTTCACGTGTGCCAACCAACGGTGCATACCCAGGAACTGGCGATGCGATGGGCACAATGATTGCTCCGATGGCAGCGACGAGCGCGCCTGCCCCACCCAGGTCCCGGGCACCTGCCAGGCTGACCAGTTCACCTGTGCCAACCACCGCTGCATCCCCCAAACCTGGCGCTGCGACACAGACAATGACTGCGGAGATGGCTCCGACGAGGCTGACTGCGGTAAGCTAGGCCACAGGGGACAGGAGTGGCCACTAGATGACTAAGCACTAGATTTGGCATGATCAGCCTTTTTTCCAGTCTGTTGCTTTTAGAAGATATTAAGTGAGAAACACAAAAAATGAAGAGAAGAACACAATGAGACAATGAAAGATCAGGCATGTAGATGCACGGTTCCCACGGGTCATGGAATTTCTGGAATATCATGGAATTTTGGAAAGTCTATTCCAGACATGGAAAGTCAGGGAATTTTATCATGTTTGGGTCAAAGACATGGAATATCGGGGAATTTTGTTGTAGCAGTTTAAAATTCACTTGTCAAAATACATACAAATATTTCTACGCAGAACTGGTGTATATCTGGTTATTTGCTTTACTGCTTCCTTGAGTATCCCAACATTGTTTATTTAATGGCCATTTATTCATGTCCCACTCTAAAAAGTAAAATATTCTTGAACACTATATGTTAGTAAACAGTATAGTAAGTCATGGAAATTCAGTTTTTTTGTCAGGGAAAAGTCATGGAATTTTATATTTGACTTAGAGTGGGAACCCTGTAGATGATGACCCCCACCGGACCCCAGTCTCTGTGTCCCATCCAACACTGAATCTGAATGGAGTCTTCATCCACCTGTGTCTCTGTCTCTGTGACCCCCCCAGACTTCCAGGGCACATGCCACCCTGACCAGTTCCAGTGCCCAGACCACCGGTGCATTGCCCCTGCGTACGTGTGCGACGGAGACCGGGACTGTGCGGACGGAGCTGATGAGCAAGGCTGTGGTGAGTCTGCTGTGGTTTCATGGCCTTGTTTGTCTGTCTTGTTTACAAACAGCATGTTTTCCACTGGGACATCCATGGCTGTCATAAACAACACAAATGTACTTAATGCCTTAATGGAATTAACATGATAGAATGATTCTTGGAAGTGGATTGCAAACTGTGTTGTTATTTCAACTCACCAAGCGATTGTTGTGTTTTAGTGTACAATTGTACTGCCTACGAGTTCAAGTGTGCCAATGGGCATCAATGTGTGAACTCCTTCTACCGCTGTGATGGGGTCCATGACTGCAATGACCGATCAGACGAAGCAGGCTGTCGTAAGTACATTGTTTATAGTAGTGTTGTCACCTGTAGGTCAACTGTCCACTGTCAGATTTCCTTTTGAGAATGTTTACCAGATATGTAATATATATACATGTGATTATACTGTATGTACCTATATACGTATGATAGTACGCATAGTACGTATAATAATAAAGTAGCAGCTACTGTTATGAAGGTGACAATGAAGATATGACACTTTTTCAGTCTCATAAAAACTCTCCCCTCTCCTGCTCAGCCACGAGGCCCCCTGGCATGTGCCACCATGAGACGGAGTTCCAGTGCCAGTCTGACGGCAGCTGTGTGCCCTCGTCCTGGGAGTGCGACGGCCACGCAGACTGCGCCGACGGCTCGGACGAGCACCACGGCTGCCCGCCGCGCACCTGCACCTCCTCGCAGTTCCGCTGCGACAACGGCAACTGCGTGTTCCGCGGCTGGGTGTGCGACGGTGACAACGACTGCCGCGACATGAGCGACGAGCGCGACTGCCCCACGCCGCCCTTCCGCTGCCCCAGCTGGCAGTGGCAGTGCCCGGGCCACAGCGTCTGCGTCAACCTGAGCCGCGTCTGCGACAACGTGCCCGACTGCCCCAATGGCGCCGACGAGTCGCCCCTCTGCAGTAAGTCTGCCTCTGTCCTCAACCTCTGACACGCAGCAGATGGCCATATATACATCATGTACACAACCTGCACCTTTTGAGATTGTGCAGTCACAGATTCTCTCTGTTCTCTCAGACATAACACTCACACACACACACAATGGCACACACACACACACAGTGGCACACACACACACACACACACAGTGGCACACACACACACACACACAGTGGCCACGCACACACACACACACACACACACACACACACACACACACACACACACACACACACACACACACACACAGTGGTACACACACACACACAAACAGTGGCACACACACACACACACACAGTGGCTCATACCCAGCCCCTTTCACTCCGCAGGGTTGAATGGTATACACAATCATTTCTGATCACAAAGCTAATTGTTGGTGTTTTCATGGTCCATTTGCCCTTTTGGGACTCTTTGTTTGTTCACTGTATCCAATGAAACATCTTCTGTAAATTTAGCTGATAATGGAACCTTTTGTGTGTTTTCTTTCTCTTCTGGTGATTAGATTGTTAGCTGATATGATTACACATGTGTCACCTGTGTTGTTTGTCTTTTGTTTTTGTGGTTTTACTTATTTGGACTCATTTGTGTCAGTGTTGGGAAAACCCTTTGCATACAAATCATGCATGTGGTTGATCTGGTCTGGATTAACTTTAAAGTGACCTGTGATTTCCCTTTCATGCCTTCCTCAATGCTTTCAGATGAACCTCTACCAGGTAGGCAAACCCGCAATCATTCACCCAGTCCCTTTTGCATGTAGCTCTGATCTATCCCTAAACATCGCCCTGCCACATCCCTACTAACCCCCGACAAACAGGGTAGAAGAGTTCCACGCTGCTGCGCCGAAATCTTCTGGACGTCTGTAGTGTAGAAACCTAGCATGAGCAACGCACTGTATGCTAGCATTTGATTCTGAAAGGAATCTGTGGTGTAGATTTCCAAGCTAATAACCCATTAGAGCTGACGTTAACGTGTAAGTATTAACCTGCCAAAGCCATCTGCCTCGTCTGCTCTTTCAAATGGTCTTCACCATCGTAACATCCAAGTATGAACTCACTGGACAATTCATTCAAAGACTTTGTTTTTATCTAATGTTGTGTAAATAGCATCTAGAGTTAAAGCCAAATTCCCTGAATGAATTCCCCGTTTGCTGCATGTGTGAGTGTCTGCTGTGATGATGGAGTGGAATGTTGACCCTTACCTGGCCTCACCTCTGCCCCCTCACCTGCGTTGCCCTCCAGACCAGGAGAGCTGCACGGACAACAACGCGGGCTGCACCGACGGCTGCATCCAGGGCCCGTTTGGCGCCCAGTGCACCTGCCCTATGGGCTTCCAGCTGACCAACGACTCCAAGACGTGCGAGGACATCGACGAGTGCCAGCCGCGGGGGCTCTGCAGCCAGCACTGCTTCAACGAGAGGGGCTCCTTCAGGTGCCACTGCCAGGACGGCTACACACTGGAGGACGACCAGCGCACCTGCAAAGTCTCAGGTGTGTGTGCTAGTGTGTGTGTGTGTGTGTGTGTGTGTTTACTTCCTAATCTACTTTTGAGGATGTTTTTCCAAACAAAACAAGTATGTTCTCAGTCTGTAGAGCACAATGAGTTGGTGAAAGAAACTCGTGACAATATCATAACTAAATTCCAAAGTAACTGTTTTTGCATACAACAGGAACAGAAAGACAGTAAGTCTACTTTGGATCTATGCCCAATCATGTCCAGTGAAATTTGTGAGATGAATCTGACTGACTCACTGAGCTATGACATGCCCTGTCAGTGGACGAGAGGGAAATGACCCAGGCGGAGCCAGAGATGGCCCTGCCTGGACGCTGTTTATGGCCGTCTCCCTTTCCTCTGCTGGACCCCCATCTCGGATTACGGCCGATAAGAGAGAAATCACATATGTCAGTCAGACGTCCTCAGATGGGCCTATTAGGATCTAATCCGAAACAAAGGCTTGGTTATGAGCTGTGCTGTCTCAGACATGAGGCCCTTCCCCAATGAGACATCACTCACTGCCATTGGGCGGACAGAGAGCCTCCATTGCGTGATTGGTTTCAAGTATTTTGTAATACCTCTATGATTAGAGAATCTAATGTATCATAAAGATGGATGGTGTTTTTTCCCCCACAGGTTTAAGGGAGACATTCCTGTTGGTTGCCAGTCGAAATCAAATCATATCGGATGACATTTCATCCCAGCCCAATGTTGTCCGTTCCCTGGTGCGTGATGGACGCAACATTGTGGCTGTGGACTTCGACTCGGCCACTGACCGTGTCTACTGGTCGGACACGACGCAAGACAGGATCTGGAGTGCCCACAAGAACGGCAGCGACAGGACTGTTGTGAGTGCCAGTCTGCCAAACCTCCCTAACACAAAACACAGACACACACACACAAACACATAAACAGTAAGGTGGGAATGTCATTGGCATTTACAATCAGTGGACCGGGGTGCGATTTTGGAACCCGTTGCTGGATGAAGCAGTCTGCTAAATACTACTCAACTTCAAAACACAAACACACCCACACTACAGCACACTGCGTCATCCTTACACAGGTTATTAATGAACTACTCCTTGGTACCCGACAGATCTTTGACAGTGGCGTGACAGTCACAGAGAGTATTGCAGTAGACTGGGTGGGCAGGAACCTTTATTGGACAGACTATGTGCTGGAGACAGTGGAAGTGGCCAAGCTGGACGGATCGCACAGGACTGTGCTGGTCAGCCAGAACATCACCAACCCCAGAGCCCTAGTGCTGGACCCCAGAAACGGGTAAACACAACAACAATAATATCAACATAAAACATAAAAGCACTAGCATGAATACAAAATGAACATTGCTAAGATGAATATAAAAATGTATATGAATGTTAAAGCAAACTTAGCACAGGACAGGTCAGACTGCAGACAGCTGTTGTTCATATTGTCTCCCTTCACCGCCTCTTAGGTTCCACCTGATGTTCTGGACTGACTGGGGGAGAAACCCACGGATTGAGCGGGCCAGCATGGATGGGAAAATGAGGACCACAATCATAAGCAAGAAACTCTACTGGCCCAATGGACTGACCATTGACTACCCCAACAACCTTCTCTACTTTGCTGATGCCTACTTGGACTTTATTGACTTCTGTGATTACGACGGGAACAATCGGAAGCAAGTGCTAGCTAGTGACCTGGTAAGGAGCTGACTCATACTTATTGTCATTCATATTGATTAAAGGGGAGTCCTTCTTCCGACTTGATGTTTCTCAGGAGTGGAAACAAAATGTCCTACAGTAAGATTGAGTGCAGCTTTAAACATAATGATAAAGAGTGGATAATATGCATTGTAAAGTGTTATAACTGAAATAGCCACTTTTTGGAACCAGCCTAATGGCTTTTCCACCTAGGTTACTTTTCACAAGATTTACTATTTCCTACTGGTCACCATTCGTCAAAAAAAAAATCAGAAAGCAAGCCCTCAGTGGTACTGAGAAAATAATATGACATTTTGATATTAGAAGACCAGTTGATCACCACCAGACATGTTGATAAAAAAATTAATGATCAATTTTCATTGTGACCTGAATGATGCGAGTAAACATGCCCTTTTTGTCTTTTGCCACCCTGTTCTCAATGAAAAGGTACTGCAACATCCCCACGCAATTACCATTTTTGAGGATTTTGTGTATTGGACCGACAGATACGTCAACCGTGTGATCCGCGCCCATAAGTGGCACGGGGAGAACCAGACAGTGATGCTCTACAATCTCCCCCAGCCCATGGGCCTCGTGGCAGTGCACCCGGCTAGGCAGCCCGCAGGTAGGCACCGGCCTGGCACCAGCACCCCCGCTGCGCCGCGACATGCTAATAATGTTACGACAGAGTAAAGGAGAATGTTGATCCATTTGTTGTTGGAGCAGGATTTCATACTGAGAGACGGTTTTAGGGAGTTCAGTCCACAACACACTTTAGTCCTCCTCACCAGATGCACACTGTCCACCATCCCTAAGTGCACTTGAGTTGTATTTGTTTACAGTTGACGCTAACATTTGTTGGTCAGTCATGTAATTGTACACAGAACTAGACCACACTCTGCCCCGCACCCCATTTGCTGTGGGTGTTTATGTTGGAGCCTCTCATTAGTCCTGAAATACCTCTGAAGGCCTGCTCTTGCTCTCTCACAGGTGATAACCCGTGCCAGGCGAGTCCCTGCACACACATCTGCCTCCTCTCCACCGTGGGCCCCCGCTTCTACTCCTGTGCCTGCCCCTCGGGCTGGACGCTGGCTGCTGACCAGCTCACCTGTGCCAGAGGTAGGCAGCCCGCCAACCGTCCGGCCAATGGCGGCGTTATCTCTCCTCCTCTGATTAAGGAAAGAAAATTAGGCTGGACTCTCTGTGGTGCAGAAGTCGGCGGGGTCTACTGTAACTACTGTGTTGGACTTGGAACATAACGACATATTGTTTTAAAGTAGCATATCATAATACGGTGAATGGGCAAAGCTCATGTCACAGGACAGCTGTGCAGTTGTTCTCGGTGGCATCTAGCTGCCAAGGGATGGATGAGGAGAAGGGAAACACTCCCTCTGGAGAGATTGGCTCAAGCTCAGTTGAAAGAAAACCTGTCAACAGCCCCCTATTTTCAATTCCATCCCTAAAATCTCATTCCAAAAGCAAATGTGATTAGTCCCACTGTACCAGAAGGCCTAGTTGAGATGAGACACGAGAGAGAGAGAGAGGGAGACAGTCCTCTTCAGGTCAACAGCACAGCTCAGCTCAGTCTCGGGTTTCAGCCATTTCTCCCTCTCTCAGCAAATGTCAAATGCGTTTTCTCCCAACCGAGTGACTGATTGATTACCCCGAGGGGAAAATGACTGCAGGTCCAGCCTGATGCTAATCTCTGATGACAAAGCCAATCACCATCTCCAGGCCTCCGGCTCTCTTAAGCCATACCTGAATCTACACCCCCTTTTTCCCTGTCTAAATGCATAGCTCCCTCTCATCCCGTGGTGTGTGATGGTGGCCCATGTGGAGAGGGTAATATCTGCCTTGTCTTGTCTCGTATGTCAACAGTGGAGGATCCCTTCCTGGTGGTCGTCCGTGACAGTATCATCTATGGAATCCCCCTCAACCCTGATGACAAGAGCAACGATGCCATGGTGCCGGTGGCTGGTCTCCATAACGGATACGACGTGGACTTTGACGACTCGGAGGAGATGATCTACTGGGTGGAGCACCCGGTGAGTGGCACCACTACATCTACAGTATATGTCCACTGGTGTCCAGACATCAATACTGATAGAGCTCATGAAATGCACAAACTTAAAGCCTTTACACATTGAGGACATATATTACATCTCACTTTGTGTCAGTCCCATGACGTTACTTTGTGCTTACACACCGACTCCAAAACAGTTTGTCAAAAATGTTTTCGGAACAGGTTTGTTCCTTTACGGATTAGCTTTGCTTCCACTTATTGTTCTTTGAACATTTATTTCAATTGAACTTCTGTTTGATGATCAATGACCATTGTGTTATTCTTCTCTGCTTAATTCCTTTGGATTCCTCTTCTGTGGCTTGCTCTTTTGATGCTTCTGTCTACTAATCTAAACAAACAAACAAACAGACAAACAAGCAGAACAAACCCTTTTGTTGTCCCATGTGTTGACACGTCAGTGTGACCTGAGGTCTGCTTATTCAAGTAGTCTGTCAGATCTAATTCAAAACTTCTGTACCGCTGAGGAGAAGAGACATTTTCAATCCAAATGAATTTCTCTTTTTGACTCATCTTCATTTTGGTCAGTATGTTAAAATATTCAGCATATCATAGTCCTGGATTGAGGCCTATCTCTCTCTCTGTTCTAGGGGGAGATCCATCGGGTGAAGTCAGATGGCATGAACAGGACAGAGTTTGCCCCTGCGGCCATTTTGGGCTCCCCAGTGGGATTGGCTCTGGACTGGATGACTCAGAACCTCTACTACACAAACCCATCCTCCCAGTCCATAGAGGTGTGCAGAGAACAGTGACACTTTATACGATACATGCTCCACAACTTTGACATGTCATGGTCAAGTTATAAAATCAATGCAATATCATCTCAATAATACAATGTCATGCTGTTGTGTAATATTAGATTTGCAGAGAGCTTGTCATGAATTGTTTTTTTGCATACACTTCCATTTATCCTGTTGAAGATCGGTCAGTTAAAAGTTGGTCAGTAAATAGTTTAAAAAAACAAGGAGAGTGTAACTGCAAGTGTATGTCCTGCTCATGTCGTCTGCTGCCTCTCTCTGGCAGGTCCTGAGGCTGAGAGGGGAAGTGCAGTACAGGAAGACGCTGATCACCAACAACGGCTCTCCCACCGGTGCTGGCACGCCCACTGGCATCGCGGTGGACCCGGCACGCGGGTAAGCCCCGTTCAGCACACCGTGCGCCTGCCTGGCATGGCAGCTGATCCTCCTGCTCGTGGGGCCCTGGCAGGTCTTCTGCCATCTGCCCGGCTCCAGGAGATGACCAACAGGAGAAATACTAGACTAATACACACACACACACACACACACACACACAAACACACACATAAAAAGGTTGAGGAAGGAAGCTTCCTGAAACATAACCTAGAATTCATTAAAACGTCTTACTGCTGTCAACTTTACTCTGTTGATAGAGAGATCAAAGTGATGTAATGGTGTTCGTATTTCTGTGTGTCAGTGTTTATCAAGCTATGCTGCCATTTGGCGCCCAGTTCATGGAATATTTCTTTACAACCCATGCCTACTGACAATGAGGGCTCTGATAAGAGGCACTATCACCAAAATGAGAGAAGAATGGTTAGCCAGGTTAACCTCACATCTCCATGTGTGGTTCCTCAGGAGGATGTACTGGACTGACCAGGGCACGGAGAGCGGCATCCCAGCTAAGGTGGCGGCCGCTAACATGGACGGCTCTGACCCCATCAACCTCTTCACGACCAGCCTGGACCACGTGGAGTTCATCACCATTGACATCAAAGAAAACAAGCTCTACTGGGCCGTCACCTCAACTGGAGTGGTAAACTGCTTTATTGCTACAGGCCACATTGTAATGATTGTCAGCATATAAGGAGACCTGTACATTTACAAGTTGAATATCTGGAAAGCTGACTAAATTAATTTTATTTTATGACGTCAGATTGAGCGCGGCGATCCAGATGGGACAAACCGCATCACTATGGTTACTGGGCAGTCGCACCCCTGGGGCGTGGCTGTGCATGAGTCCTTCCTGTACTTCACTGATCGGGATTATGAGGTGATCGAGCGTGTGGACAAGGCCACGGGCGCCAACAGGGTGGTGCTGCGGGACAACGTGTCCGGCCTGAGAGTGCTGAAGGTGCACTACAGAGACAGTGAGTATCGCTGGACGACTCCTCCAATGCTATCAAATGTTCGCCATTAGCTCCCTGTGCTACTCAGAATGGCAGTTGCAACAGCTCAGCACCAGGAATATTTTACAACCCTTGAACAAGTTGTTGTTTTATGCCTCTTGTGTAGCGTACTACTTAGCAGTCAATACAATAGCATGCTATAACAAGTGAATAGGCAGTATGTGGGAACGCATTGTACATATTTGTATCGTGTGGATTAAAATGGGCCATCACATTATTCAGGAGGATGACAGCCTGTGTTGTAGACAAAGAAGCAATGGCTCTGTGTTTGGCCTGTATGGGCTGTGCTGTTTGAATGGAGGCCTTTCTTCATCCTGATTGTGAGATTGAGATAATGGCCGACTCGTGGCGCTCCTTTTTTTCCGGAGGCCTTCCTTGTCAGCTGGATGCCGCCAGGATGATTACCTGAGGGAGATGTATCTGGATCAGCTTACCAATTAGTTCCCCCTGCCATCAAAAGAACACTGGCTGTTGTGTGAGCGGAAAGGAGCCAGTTTCTCTTTGCTCAGAGGAGCAGAGATAAGGCTGAGGGCTTTCTCTCGCTTACTCGCGGGACGAGAGAGAACAACTCTCATTGTGAATCCTCCAGGTCGGATCAGACTGAACCAGGCTGTCATTAGGAGCAGCAGAGCCCTGAGTAATAGCTCTGTAGTCCTCCTGACCCCCTTCCTTGCCTGCTGCTTGTCATCTGTGATATGAGACAGATTGTTATGGGCATAGTCCAAATAGCTGAGGCAAAATATCCTCTGCTTTGGGCGTTTTAATAAAGAATTCCATTTCTAGCTGAGTAGTTAAGCATAGCTGGGAGGTCACTGGTTCGGATTGGCCTCACAGCGAATTTAGAACTCCATCTTGGCTGTGACATCCTAGCCAAACTGAAATTGAACGTCACTCTTGTACGCACCTACCTTAGGCTGAAACTCAACCTGAACCTTCCTGTCCATCGGTCATATAGATAGGTATTTCCATATTGTTAGTTCAGGACAGAACTTGCCGGAACTGAGACTAAACTCTCAACCTTTCCTCTCTTCACAGTGTCGGCCGGCACGTCTAACGGCTGCAGTAACAACCAGGCGGTGTGCGAGCAGCTGTGCCTGCCACGGCCGGGCGGCCTCTTCAGCTGCGCCTGCTCCACGGGCTTCCAGCTCAACGCCGACAACCGCACCTGCGCCCCCTACCAGTCCTACGTGGTCCTCTCCATGCTCACCTCCATCAAGGGCTTCAGCCTGGAGGGCTCCGACCACTCGGAGGCCATGGTACCTGTAGCGGGCAGAGGTATGGGAAATCTAATGTCCAGGAAGGTGAAGTTCTCTGAATGGCCCAGAGTCTGTGCTGTAACCTCATTTGTTGGGGCTGCAAAATTTGGGGAAATGTGTAATTGCAACTTTTCTGATAGATATTGCCATTTTATTTGCGATATATTTTTTTGAAATTTTATTCAATATTCCAAATTCGCAAATGTCCAAATTTTCATGCCTAGTGCATGAAGTCTCATTAAAGATTAATTTGCAATTAGCTAATTGCATTGCATAGTTATGAGTTGAAATAGTTTTTTTGATTAAAAATCGATTAATTGTGCAGCCCTAGCATCTGTCTACAGACTGCCATTGATTCTTGATACTTGAAACACTTGATATTTCATGTGACATGTAACGTGCCAGAAAAGTAACCTCTCTAGAGTTGGTTTCAGCCTGTTGTCCCCATGCTCACCTGCTCTCTGGCCCCGCAGGTCGTAATGCTCTGCATGTGGATGTGCATATGCCCTCTGGCTTCCTGTACTGGTGTGACTTCAGCAGCACGGTGCCGTCTCAGAACGCCATTCGCCGCATCAAGCCAGACGGCTCAGGCTTCCGCAGCATTGTCACGTCCGGCATCGGCCGTAATGGCATCAGAGGCATTGCCGTGGACTGGGCTGCAGGTATGGAGGACTTGAGTGGTTTTCTCTGGTAGTGGCTTGCTGTGGTGGGGCCTTAACCCTTGGGTGAAGGCCATAACCAGTCTTTCAACAGCTTAGAACAAAATTCCAATCCTGAAGTATAAATATTTAAGTGGGCAGTGACAGAATTTAGTAATCTGTAAAAAGCTAGCTGTCAACCAAGGAAAAACAGGCGTGAAGCTGCTTTGTTCACTTGACACTTGAGGATCGGTAAAAGACAGGTGGCAGAAAAGCAGATTAGACCCAGGGATGGGGACTGGGAGAGTATAAACTAATATTTGGGTGAAGAAGATTTAATAGAGCAGCTCATTGACCTTGTACAGTGTTATGTAGGTGAATGTCTGAAGCGCTGAATGCATCAAGGCTTCATCAAAGTGTTTCATATTTCGTGAAGCTTAATGTTGCCTCCCCTCTCTGTACAGGAAACCTGTATTTCACCAACGCCTTCTTCACGGAAACGTACATCGAGGTGGTCCGTCTGAACACCACCTTCGGGCGTGCTTCTGAAGACCCAGGTGGACATGCCTCGCCACATCGTCGTGGACCCCAGAAACCGCTACCTGTTCTGGGCCGATTACGGCCAGAGCCCCAAAATCGAGAGGGCCCTGCTGGATGGCACCAACCGCACCGTGCTGGTCTCCTCTGGCATCATCACACCCCGCGGCCTGGCCCTGGACCGGCAGAGTGGCTACGTGTACTGGGTGGACGACTCACTGGACATGATCGCCCGCGTGCGGCCTGAGGGTGGCGAGACGGAGATTGTGCGCTACGGCAGCCGCTACCCGACCCCGTACGGCCTCACCGTCTTCCAGGAGAGCGTCATCTGGGTGGACCGCAACCTCAAGAAGGTCCTACGGGCCAGCAAGCAGCCCGGGCACACCGAGCAGCCCGAGGCTATCCGAGACAACCTGGGCATGCTAAGGGACGTGACGGTGTTCGACCAACGCATGCAGCCCAGCTCACCCCAGGAGCTCAACCACAACCCCTGCCTGGAGGCCAACGGCGGCTGTGCCCACTTCTGCTTCGCCATGCCGGACTCCCAGACCAAGCAGTGCGGTTGCGCCTTCGGTAGCCTGGCGGCGGACGGCATGACCTGCGCGGTGTCGCGCGAGGACTACCTCATCTACACCACCGAGAGCACGGTGCGGAGCCTGCGGCTGGACCCCGAGGATCACGCGCTGCCCTTCCCCGTGGTCAATGTGCCCCGCACCTCTGTGGCCCTGGATTACGACCGTGCTGATGGCAGAATCTACTTCACGCAGAGCTCCGGCGCAGGACACAGCAAGATCAGCTACTTGAGCCTGTCCTCCCCCACCTCCCCAGCCATCGTGGTAGCCTCAGGTAAACCTACCATTAAACTGGGAGCTTTAGAGGCAGTGTGGCGACATCTTTTCTTCCTTCTTACTCGTTGTTACTAGTATCCAGCACCTGTAGAATTGTTATAGATGTGCGTAATGCGCACACCTCTACACTACAGCCTCAGGTAAACGCATCAGCAACACAAACCACAGTGTCCTTTGTCTAGACAGCTTGTATATAATAAGCAATGCATTGTTCAAAAGGCTATTTTACCACTCTATTGCCTGTGGAACTTAATTTGTGATAGGCCTGTTGTTGGTTGGTTTTCATTATTGACACTACCATTAGCATTGTGAGTTCTGCCAGTAGATGCAGGTTATCTCATTTTATTTGAAGTGCTTTCCTCTGTGATAACATAGATCTGGGAGCCCCTGATGGCGTTGCTTATGACTGGATCAATAAGAGGATCTACTACAGTGACTACATCAACCAGACCATCAACTCCATGGCTGTGGATGGCTCCCAGAGGACCATCATCGCACGTGTGCCTCGGCCCAGGGCCATCATGGTGGATCCCTGCAGAGGGTGAGTCACAATTTACAACTGTGAGAGGGTTAGTTCAAATCATGTCCCTACTGATCAGGCACATGATAAGGATAGCCATTTTTCTACACTCTTTATATACTCTTCAGCCATCCGAGTTGTTCAAGTCATCCACTTTAATCTGCTCCTGATACAGGTACATGTACTGGACAGACTGGGGGACCAATGCCAAGATTGAGCGTGCTACCTTGGGTGGAAACTTCCGGACGGAGCTAGTAAACTCCAGCCTTGTCTGGCCCAATGGACTAACACTGGACTACGACGAGCAGAGACTCTATTGGGCTGACGCCAGCTTGTAAGACACACAGATACTTTCAGTCAACATTCAATTACAGAATAGTGTTGATGGCACTGTAGCAACTAATCCATTTGACAAACTCTCTGTGTGTGTGTGTGCGTTCATGTGTGCGCTTATCAGACAGAAGATCGAGCGCTGCTCCCTCACTGGCGCCAACAGAGAGGTGATCGTGAGCACGGCCATCTACCCCTTTGCCATGACCCTCTACGACCAGCACATCTTCTGGACAGACTGGAACACGCGCAGCATCTACCGCGCCAACAAGCACGATGGCGCTGACCAGCGGGTCATGATCCAGAACCTGCCGTCGCGGCCCATGGACCTCCACGTGCTGTCCAACAGCAGGCAGCAGCAGTGCACCAGCCCCTGCCAGCAGTTCAATGGAGGCTGCAGCCACATCTGCACACCAGGTAGGCTGCTGCCATTCATCCCCCAGGAGGAGGTGGCCCTTTTTTTAAACATGTTCACTTTGGAAGAAAGGCCACATTAAAAGCTAGATTATTGTTACTATAGTTGCTTAAATGTGTAACATGTACTATTGTTTGTATATGTATAAAGGTAATTATAGGTCATTATAAATCCTTTCAAAATGTCAGTTGTAATTTTGCTCTCTGAGTTTGATGTTGGCCACAAGGAGTTGTTTGGTTGAGGGTGCACTACAAACGGCTCTTGTCTCTGACCCGCCAGCATTTTCTGTTTCCAGGGCCACAGGGTGCAGAGTGCCAGTGCCCATCGGAGGGACGTTGGTATCTGGCTGACAACAAACACTGCATCCCGGACAACGGTACCCGGTGCCTGCCAGGGCAGTTTACGTGCATGAATGGGCGCTGCATCAATGCCCAGTGGAAGTGTGACAATGACAACGACTGTGGGGACGGCAGCGATGAGCTGGAGAGAGTCTGTGGTATGAAGCCCACCCTTGCCCTGCACAGCCCGCGCTCTGGGTGTACAGCTAGCCTTTAGCGTAGCACTGCACAACATGTGTCCTGCAGGTGTTAGATACTATTGATTATCAGTACAGTTTGTGTGTGTATTGGTGATCTGTATCATTCTACTCCTAGCCACTGAAGCTCTGTAGGCAGTCATGCTGCATGCAAGCTTTTTAACATTTCAAATGGCCTGGCCAGTCATCGATGTGTAGTCATATTCAGAACATTTCTGTTTAAAGTCAGTCCAAGAGATAATACAGTCCATGTCTCTCCATTTTTAATAGTTGATTAATGAGATGTCGAATTTTCAGATAGTGTTCGCATCTCCTATGTTAATGTGTGTCATGAAAATTCTCAAGGATAGTTGGCCAGTAACTAGGATAGGCCCATCTAGTCTATGATTTTTTTGTATACACATTTGAAAGAAATGGCTTTGCCAAACTGCTCCAGTTGTCCAATAGCACTGTTTGAAGTCCACCTCCTTTAATCATTCAAGGAATGTTTTTGCGTTACTCAGTTCACACTCCCCAGATACCCCTTTAGCTTTGCTCTTGTTTCCATTTGGACATTTTATGACACTCTGACTTGCAACAGTGTTGTCTTAGTGTTGTTTAGCAAATTTGATGTTGTGCTGTGTTGTGTTGTGTCATTGCAGCGTCTTGTCGTTCTTTGGTGTTTGATGAGATTTCTGTGTGACTTGTCACTATTGCATGTGTGTAGCTTCTGATGCAGGATTACAGTGTGCTGTCTTCATTCTTCTCTCCTCCTTAACACTTACTGATCACACTCTTGCATTGCGGTCTGTTCTAAACCTTTGCATGTGTTTTGTGTTCCTTTCTCTCCTCCTTCTCATAACAACCAAATCTCCCCTGTTCAGGATCTAAGGCAGATTCGGCTGCTTTTGGTGTGTATGCTTGCACTCTTTGATGCCGTAAGCTTCCTAGCACAACTAGCCTTTCACTATATCACTAACTTCAATTTCACTAACCTCTTGCTCACTGCCATTGTCTCTTGCATGCAGTCCCACAAGTGCTATCATTCATTGCTCTGTCAGGTAACGGTCATGTCCAGCCATCTCTCTTAATAGCTTTCTTCACTTGTGTGTGATGGCTGTAAAGATGACGTGTTGGTTTTATTGTGAATGACAGCCTTCCACACCTGTGATCCGACGGTGTTCACCTGTGGGAACGGCCGCTGTGTGCCGTACCACTACCGCTGTGACCACTACAACGACTGCGGGGACAACAGCGACGAGGACGGCTGCCTGTTCCGGCCCTGCGACGCCAACACAGAGTTCGCCTGCAACAACGGCCGCTGCGTCGCCAAGGAGTACGTCTGCAACGGCATCAACAACTGCTTCGATAATGGCACCTCCGATGAAAAAAACTGTCGTAAGTTAGCCGGATTTGAACTTCTTTTTTGTCAATTCAAGTATTTTTTGCATGGGTTTTTCAGAGTTCCTAGAGAAAAAAATGCGATTGCGATCAATAAAGGCAAATTGAAGGTTTAAAGTGAAAATGAATGAACCTTAAGGTAATGCATCATTGATAGTGAGAGTGTTGAATCATCATTTCCTGCCCCTGTGTTTGCTGCAGCTGAGCGCACCTGCCAGCCTGAACAGACCAAGTGCCAGAGCACCAACATCTGCATCCCGCGCTCCTACCTGTGTGATGGGGACAATGACTGTGGGGATATGAGCGACGAGAGTCCCACACACTGTGGTCAGTCAGCATTTTTGGTTTAATTGGTGGATATGACTAACAATATATTGACCGTTTCAAGAGAGTTCCATTATCAGCATCATAGTTGTTCACACAAGGCTTCCGTTTTAACATTCCATATGTTATCTTAATGAAGCGGAAGTAGATTGGGAACAAAATAGAACGTTCAAGCATTGTTTTTGTTTTTCTTGTTGAAAGTGTCTATATTATAGTCCTTCTATCTGTTGTTGACATGCTTACAAGATAATGACAGAGATATAGACACCCATTGTATAAATGCTGTTGATAATGACAGAGATAAAGGCACCTCTCAAAGATAATGTAACACTAAGTCATCCAGCAGTTTTCAGCAGACTGTGGTTAGAGCTTAAAGTGTTACCTGAGATTTCAGCTGTTTTTAGCCACCGCGGAACAATACCAGGCAACATCCGGCTCAAGCTGAGCTGAATGGACCCGAATGTTTCTGTTGTTCCCTTTGTTGGTCGATGGGTATAGGGTGTCCATTCATTGATGTCCGCTTCCTTGCCCCCCCTCTTTGAGCAAGTGGCTCTGGGTCGCCCCCTTTGTTCTCAGCCTGACCTCTGCCCCCCCTGTTTCCCCTCAGCCACGTCCACCTGTGGGCAGAACGAGTTCCGCTGCTCCAGCGGCCGCTGCATCCCAGCGCACTGGTACTGCGACGGGGGCACTGACTGCACAGATGGCTCAGACGAGCCCTCCTCCTGCAGTGAGTACACAGATACAGGTAGACACGCAATAGCCCTCCTCAGCACAGCATGGCCAGAGACACACAGCTCACCATCACCTCACTAGCTGGGTTGGGTTGGGTTGGGTTGGTAAGCTTGTTCATGTTCATGTCATCTTGTTTACTTCATATCACTGTTTTGGTTGTGATTTACAATACGTTGCCAAGAAATTGCAAGTTCTGTGTCTTTGTCTGTGTCTTTAAACCCCACTTAAACATCCTCCAGATGTACTGGAAAACAAATGAGTGAGAGGGTAGAAATCACAGACCTCAGACAGATTATCTATATGAATATTTTTGATCAGCTTGATCATTGGTTAAAGAAAAGTGAACCATAAACATGATTATTCACATTTATTGACCATTCCTGGCTTTACTTTGCCATTATTCTACTCACTCAAATTACCCTCCAATAGGCATGAATTTAGTTATTGCCATTTCTGTGTAAGATGCAACAGTTTGTTTAATGTCATGTTCTAACAATATTTAGATATCAAATTAACTAATCATCCTTCCATGCCTCGGAGATAGAGGACCTTAAGTTATCTTGATGGTGAATAAGTGTTTTTATCAGTAAGCATTCACTCATCTGCCTGTCGTTAAGGGTTTAGTTAGTGAGCATCACGGCTCAGGAGATGGATGGGTTGAAATGCGCTGTGTGCTTAGCTGGTGTTAGGTGCTGCAGTTGATGCAGTGTTGGGGAGCTGCTTTATCAGTGCTCAGTGCCTGTCTGTGATCGGGTTGCCATCGCCTGCCACATTCCTGCCTGCTGACTCCCAGCACCCTCCCCCGAGCTCCAGCCCCCTCCTCTCCTCTCCACGCTGTTCACAGGAGCCTGGGCCCTCAGCAGCACCGCTTTACACTCAACATTTCAATTTAAAATGAGTTATTGTTATCAATTATCATTATACATTTAATTATAAATTATCATTATTTTAAAAATCATTATTTTAAATAAAAATATGGTGGGTAGAGAGGGTGTAAAGGATAGAAAGTTACAAACAAAGTATTTTCATTAGTGATATTAGTCCACACTTCTGGGTAAAGTGGAGCAGTGAGATATCAGATGAAGTCACACAACACAACAAGCACACCAAATGTTTGCACTGTAAGGATGTCAAGAGTCCATCAGGTTGTTTAGGTGAAAAGACCTGTAGAGACCTGGACCTGTAGAGATGGAGGAGAGTTGAATGTAAAGGTGCATTTCCAGGTGTTGGTTTAGTGTCATGACCTGTGCTTCATCGCCCCTCAGCCACTATGCAGAGGACGTGCAACACAGAACAGTTCCGCTGTGACGACGGCCGCTGCATCGCCTCCTCGTGGCTCTGTGACGGAGACAACGACTGCGGCGACATGAGTGATGAGGACCAGAGACACAGCTGCGGTGAGGATTCCTCTCTGTTTGTTTACCTCTTATTCCCTCCATCTGTTCGCATCCCTCCTCTTCTCTCCACCCCCTCCATCTCTCGCTCCCTCTCTCCGTCTTCTCTTCCCTCACTTATCTTATCTCCTCTATCTGCCCTCCCTTCTCCTCTTACCTACTCTCTGTGTCTGTCTCTTAATCTCTCCATCCCTCTCTGCTCTCTCCCTCCTTCCTGTCGTTACCGTGATGGATGAGTCACTGTAACAGGGCTGACTGGTGGATCTCCTGTGTGGCTGTTTGCAGTATGCTGCTGCTGCTGATAGTAGTAGTGGTGGACAGTGGTGGACGGTGGTGGTGGGCTGTAGCATTTAGTGGGCCACATTCCTGATTTGGGCCGCCTCAATCGCCACTTTGTGGGAGACTCAGCCGCCCGGCTCAGGCGGGATCAGGGCTCTCCCGTCGCGCCCTGGGCAGCGGGCCGCCCCAACAATAAGGAACCGGCCGCACGCGGCCGACACCGCGGGAGCCTGGCCGCACACAAAGGGGCTCCCGCCCCGGCGCATTGACACGAAACGCGGAGGAATGCCCATTGTTGGGCTGAGCTCAAGGCTCTCAGTGGGGAATGGATCTGCCAGCTGATTGGCTGGGTTGATTGTTGTGGTGGGCTATTGGATGAGATGGGACTGAGGAGCGTGAAGAGTGAGCTGTAAGATGAACGATTGGAGGAATGATTGGTTTTTTTTCCCTCATTTTAGCCAATCGCTCGTGCTCCGCCACGGAGTTCACCTGCGCTAACAACCGGCCCCCGCAGAGGAAGTGCATCCCGCGCGACTGGGTGTGTGACGGTGACGCGGACTGCGCCGACGCTCTGGACGAGCACCAGAACTGCACCCGCAGGTCTTGCAGCGCCAATGAGTTCTCCTGCAGCAACGGCCTGTGCATTCGCAGCTCCTACAGGTACACACAGCCAGCCAACATCCCTAAAACAACCGTCTCAGTCATCAGATGACTCCAGTAACCTGCCACTCAAACCAACAGCTCTCACCCTTAGCTTCCTGATCTCTTCGCCACTACTGTAGTCCTGTAGACAGCATTAACTCTACACACCATGTTCGTTAGCCTAAGCATTTGTTAGCAAAGCCTATATATAATATATACACTACTAAGTATTTCTGATATGTTGCTGATTGGATCATAAACGGCCACAAAAAAGGAGAGAAATTCTTTTTTCATTATTGTGTTACATGTTCCAAATGTAAAGCACTCTGAGCTGCATTCTGTGTAAGAAAGGTGCTATACAAATAAAGCTTATTATTATTATTATTATTATTATTATTATTATTATTATTACGACTGGCACTTACACAGAGACTAAGTAATGGCTTCAGGGGAGAAAATACTGGGAAACAAACGATCACTAACTTTGTTGGCCTGTCGATAAGCAGCGCCGGACAGTCCCCCCTGGTCTGATACTTCATGAGATGGTGAGATGTTTAAGTCTTGGCTACTGTGTGTCGTGTGCTCAGGTGTGACCGGCGGAATGACTGTGGGGATGGCAGTGACGAGCAGGGCTGCACCTACCCGGCCTGCCAGCAGCACCAGTTCACCTGCGAGAACGGACGCTGCGTGTCACGCGACTTCGTCTGCGACGGCGACAATGACTGCGGGGACCAGTCCGACGAGCTGGACAGCCTGTGCCGGACCCCGGCCCCCACCTGCCCGCCTGGCCAGTTCAGGTGCGAAAACGGCCACTGTATTGCCATGGTGAAAGTGTGCGACCACACAGACGACTGCTCGGACAACAGCGACGAGAAGGGCTGTGGTGAGTGTGTGCCTCTCGCATCAGATCTCTTTCACCAAGAACTACAGCTGCACAATGTAGTTACCATGATTAGTTCAGCCTGTTGTAGCTCATTCATTTGTGTGCACGGACCTTCAGATTGCTTCTATTGAAACATCTCACCTTCCTCTCACAGTTGCCATCAACTTTTATGTCCTTGAATTGACTGCTGAAGAACCTGTGTCTGGATGACTGCCATTTTGACATGATGATGTGGTCTGTGTGTGTGTGTGTGTGTTTGTGTGTGTGTGTGTGTGTGTGTGTGTGTGCGTGTGTGTGTATGTGTATGTGTGTGTGTATGTGTGTGTGTGTGTGTGTGTGTGTGTGTGTGTGTGTGTGTGTGTGTGTGTGTGTGTGTGTGTGTGTGTGTGTGTGTGTGTGTGTGTGTGTATGTGTGTGTGTGTGTGTGTGTGTGTGTGTGTGTGTGTTTGTGTGTGTGTGTGTGTGTGTTTGTCTGCACGTCCTCCTCTCCTCAGGCATTAACGAGTGCACAGACACCAGCATCCACGGCTGCGACCACAACTGCACCGACACGCTCACGGGCTTCCTGTGCACGTGCCGGCCGGGTTACCGCCTCATGTCGGACGGCCGCACGTGCGACGACATCGACGAGTGCGGGGAGACACCGGGAGTGTGCAGCCAGGTGTGCGAGAACACGTTGGGCTCGTACATGTGCAAGTGTGCGCCGGGCTTCCTGCGCGAGCCCGACGGCCACACCTGCCGCCAGAACAGCGGCATCGCGCCCTACCTGCTCTTCAGCAACCGCTACTACCTGCGCAACCTGTCCACTGACGGCCAGGCCTACTCACTGGTGCTGCAGGGCCTGACCAGCGTTGTGGCCCTGGACTTTGACCGCGTGGAGAGCCGCATCTACTGGGTGTGTAGAAGAAAGGCTTTGTGTTGAATGTACACAAACCGTGTCTTTCAGTAACATCAAAACATCCTAATGAATGCGCCCTCTATTTACACCCCTGATCCTGTTACAGGTGGACGTGAGCAAGCGTGTGGTGGAGCGTATGTTCTATAACGGCACGGTCAGGCAGACGGTGCTGAACGGACTGCCCCATGCCGAGGGTCTGGCTGTGGACTGGGTGGGGAGGAAGCTCTACTGGGTGGACAGCTTCCTGGACTGTCTGAAGGTGTCCGAACTGGATGGGCGTTACGTGAGGAGGCTGGCTGAGCACTGCGTGGACCCCAACAACACCTACTGCTTCGACAACCCGCGCGCCATCGTGTTGCATCCCAAATACGGGTATGAGACAAGACCATTGGGTTCGAGGGTTGGGACCGTGGTCCGTGGGGCAGTTGATACCATCCAAAACAAAGGCATTTTGATGCCGAATATACATATGATTTGATGCCTAGCTGCACCGTCAAAGAGTTTTGAATGAAATTCTCTGTTTTCATCTGTGATTAACTCAACACTGGCGAAGTTCAAATGGTCTGCACACATACATACTGTGTGTTGTTTTATCGGACAGGTATGTGTACTGGACAGACTGGGGCGAGAGAGCTTTTATCGGTCGAGTGGGAATGGATGGCAACAACAAGTCCGCCATCATCACCACTAAGCTCGAGTGGCCCAACGGGATCACCATAGACTACACCAACGACCATCTGTACTGGTCAGATGCTCACCTCAACTACATCGAGTGAGAACCTCTTTCCTCCCTTTTCTGTCTCTCATGTGGGAAGATTATGAAGGATAATACACACATGCCATCTGCACACACTATGAAGCTCAACTCAGCAGCATTGTCAGCATTGTAATCCCCCTTATGTTCTGTTTATTGTACCGCATGTTGCATCTCACTCTGTTCCTAATCTCTTAATGTGTTTTTGCTTCAGCCAAATGCATAATCGTGACTGACCTCCTCGAATGCGCTCTGCAGGTACTCGGACCTGGACGGCCACCACCGCCACACGGTGTACGACGGCGTCCTGGCCCACCCGTTCGCTCTGACTGTGTTCGAGGACTACGTCTACTGGACAGACTGGAACACGCGCACCGTGGAGAAGGGCAATAAGTACGACGGCAGCGAGCGGCTCATGCTGGTCAACACCACACACCGGCCCTTCGACATCCACGTCTGCCATCCGTACAGGCAGCCCATCGGTAAGACAGCCCCCCCCATCACCACCACCACACCAACCCCCACCACACCCCCACCACCACACCCCCATCCAGCACAACCTCCAACCAACACCTCTTTACTCTCCACACAAGCCCTCTTAACACATCTCCACATCCTCCCCAAGATCCCTATCTCCGTTATGTCTCCCTCCTCCGTCTTTGCAAACGTTCCAAAGTTCTGCTTTGACACGCGAGACACACAGTCTAGTCCAGTGTCTGTGAGAGGAGAGTGTGTTTGCAGACAGGAGAGGATTAGGGAGCTGTGTTGTGTTGTGTAATTATGAAATATTTGCTATTTCTTCCCCCGATGCTTCCAACATTGCTGGAGTTTCTTTGCCATGAGAGCCCAGGGCTCACTCAGTAGTGCTGACTCATCATGGAGGATTGCCTTTCTCTGCCCGCTCTGTCTTACACTTCAGCTGCTCCTCTTGCTGTTCCTTTGCCAGTACAAACGTGGAACAGTCTCCTTACTCCTCTCCTGTGCTACTCATTTTTTGATCCATTTGTGAGAGACGGT